>NW_014557637.1:652932-685306 GCF_001313825.1 Dinoponera quadriceps | reverse complement strand
ATATATATATATATATATATATATATATATATATGATGAAATTCATATATAAATTCGAGCGTTTTAAATATTCGCCATGAACTCGTTCGCATTGTTCGGACGGGCGATTCTTCCTCACCTTGGATGTTAGTTGTGAACTGCGGATATTGATTGATGTAATCCTCGCGTTTCCGGAAGTCATACTTGTTCGCCCAATAGTTCAAAAGCTTGCGCAGAACGTCTGTGTTCGTGCCGTAAGTCCAAGCGGTGTCTTTCAACGGCGGTGTTAGGTTTCTAGTATGCTTCAGCCGATATTTTAAATCGTCCACCATCTGAAAATACTTTCTGTTAATACGTTGAATGTCACGGCAATCACCGGTGACCGGGACTGATATGATTGTTGCGCGTAAAATATAATTAATTGCATCTATGGGCTGTGCCGCTGATAATACTGTCAATGAAACGCGATAAGAGATACATGTACTGTGGATTGTATTTATTTACCGTAGCTTTAATTACGTAATCAACAGTTAGACGTTTGGGCGATCGACGGAAACACGGCATTCTACGCGTTAATAGTCGAGATATTATTTGAATATTTTCCGTAAAATCGTCAATTAATCGATACCTCTTGAGAGAAGTTAACGCGGTACGACTTGACCCTGTTATCGACGAGTTTTTCGGTACCGGGTGTCCACCATGTTTCCGTTACTTGCGGGACAGATTTGTTCCTGTTAGAGCAACAATATCTCAAAAGAACAAACAACGCCAGACCGACAATAAGAGAAATGAGAAAATAGCTCATTTCGCCAGAGGGATCTGCACTCGACACCTTAATGTAAAGGGAATTTCTTTGAGTTAACCGGTTTTAAACTTCAGCTGGTTTCTTTTGATATTCGTTTGTTTCACGGATGATGATGCCTCTGATCTTTTCTTTCGTTTACAATAGTCCGAAGAAAGTATCAAGTTCAACTGCGTAAAAGTATTGCACAGGACTGTTATATAATCCGCTTATCTCTCCGCGATATTCTGGTAAATGTTTAAAAAAACATGATTCAGCGCAAATGCCAAGTAATATACGTAACACGTAGATATATGTCGCTCTATCTAGCTGATATTGAATAGCTCGGGACTTTGTACCCAATGTCTGACTATAACATTGGGCTGCTCCGAAAGTTTTCTCAGTTTCTTGTATGTTTCTTCACAGATGATTTTCCACTAGTCTTTGGTGGCGTATATCACAGAAATTTGTGATGAAATAACTGAGAAAACAATCAAATATCATCACGTGATAAAACGGATCGTATATATCATAGAATGGCGGGTTTGACGATCGCAGCGCTTGTGACTCGTGTATACAACGTTCATACTCTCGCAGCACGTGGGAACGTCGGTAAACTACCAGCCACTTTGATGATTGCAACTATATCATCGGTTGGTCTCTGGTCACGTCACGTGACGTGATTGATGGGGGAACGTAGGCAAACTCGAAGCTCGTTCCAGCCGCCTCTTTCCGTCCCGATGAGCGCATTGAATGGAAACTGATAAACACTCAACGGTTGTGCGGGACGGAGAGATAAATCAGCGAAAATGCTGGACGCGCGCACGGATACGCGCGTTTCGAATCGAGTGATATCTCGTGTTCGCTTCATCTCTCGACATCTAATCTCGCGATCTAGATTCGAGTGACTGAATCCGTAGGCCGCACGCTCGGCGAATCGGCAGATACACAGCAGGGAACAGGATTCAATTAAAACAATAACAAATACATATATTTCTCGAAATGTGATACAATAGGTTTTCTTGTGTTGGTGGTCATATCTAAGTTTTCTCGAGTTTTCCAGTTTTTCGTTTAAGTGGATCGGACGATTATTCATTCGAAGACGCGGCGGTGTCCTCTATCTCGTTTTTCTTACCATTCTATTTTGGAGCAAAGCCGGCGGCCGCGTCTGTCTCGCGCGCTGCTCTCTAAAGTTCTCTACTATTTTATTTATTACTATCGTCGGATTGCGGTGTATGTCGATCATGCTAACGCGTTTCTTATAGGCCAATAACTTGTGCCGAGATCCACATCATACGCGCACACTCGGCATCGTTAACGACGTCCTGAGAACGGGAGCGGGTGCTAATTTCGAATTCGCGCCCGGGATGCTGCGGGTAACGAGAACTTAATCGCGCGTCGCGACTTTAAGCGGCGGCCAAGTGTCGTCGCTGCGTCGGGAGAGGAAAGGTAATTTTGCGTTTTCCTTCGTATCGCCCTTAACGATGACTAGCGTGCCGTGACAAGCAGAACACATACGCGCGAGCTCGATATTGACTCGCGCTAATCTTCGAGTAGAGATATTGCGGATATAACTGAAGAGCGTCCCTGCGGTCTACGTTAATGCCTCGAAGAATGACGTGTGAGAAACCTCGTATACAATCAAACCGCGAAATTTCGTTCAACGCTAACGGCTTGCGGTCCTCCCGTTCGCATTTTTTACCTTTAATCACGCTCTCTATTCTTCCGTTGGAATCACGGGTAATGCGACGGCTACTTCATCGGGTAACGACAAGTTCGTACGAGACGTGACACTCTCTCACGGGGAAAGTAAAATTTCGTGCCGCTACGTTCGCCGAAATTATAACGCAAAATCTAGAGACGGGCGAAGCCACTCGCTAAATCTGACGGCGCGGGGGACTGTTGTGAACTGTTGTAAATTCGTCGCGCGGGCATTCCTTCGTCGAAAAACGTGCAAGGCAATCGTGAAGAACTGTCGTCGGACGATTTCGCGTGCGACGTCTGTTTTGGCAAATCGAACAGCGATAAGGCATCGGACGATCGAATTATTGCGCGCCCGCACGTGAACACCACGATCGTGCGTATAGACGGGTGCGCATCCGTGGACGTCCGCTCCGATAAAAAATCACGTATATACAATGTTATATACGTGTGTAGCGAACGTGGGGAAAGTAATGACAGCAACACGGTAAGGCGATGGATATATAAAACGCTCGAAATCTTTTCGAAAATGTCGCGAGAATAAAACGGGTAGGTAGCATCGTGCCGTTTTCGCACGCGCGATCGGCGAAATCGTCCTGGCGATGCTGATTTATTTCTTTTCTCCTTTTCCTTCCGGGGCGAGCTCGAAATTGGAAATTTCCTCTCGTCTGCATCTTCGTCTCTCGCTTGATCCTCTGTATGTGTGTATGCGTGTCTGTGATTCTTTTATTTTTTTTTCCTCTGTCACCCTCTTCGTCGATAAAACGATGTATGTACAAAACGCTGTCGCGTTTCGCGTTAACGCAACATCGACGTGCCGCGCTTCGGCCGAAAGGAAAACCAGACTATGTAAAAATTACGTATCGCCGGTACATGCGTATACGGACGAACGTCGAAACGAGAAACTCCCTGTCCCGGCGCGCGTATGCAACCAACCCCCCTCGAGATCGAGATGCGGCGATTGGGCTCGCAAGTCCCGCTCGTCCTTCCGGTATGGCCCGTTCACGCTTTCTCTCACGGTAATGTTCCGGGCGTACGGATTATATCTCTCTTCGCGGTCACATCTCGATTATTGTCACTAAATTTTGCTACGAGCGGGGATCTCCCTCGATCTCGCGTTCATCTGTACAATATAGATTCTCGTTATCTCGTAAAAAGCTATTTTCATAAAAAGCACATTTCCTTCGTCGGCTCCACTTTTGCTCTTTCGATCGCCATCACCATCGCCGGTACTCTCGCGGCGATGGAAAATAAACATCTAAAAACTTAAAAAGAGAAGGAACGGGCGGGGAAGAGGGCCTGGATGGATGGATAAGGGCGAGGAGAAGGGATGAGGGAGGAGGGGGAGAGGGCCAGTGCACGCGAGCCTGTGCGGCTAGCTTACGTTTAAGCACGATCGTAATCCTCGTGTCGCGTGTAACGTGTAATATCACGCCGACGCTACGATTCAACGTGGACGATGCACGCGCCCATCTGCAACCCACCGGTGGCTGCGCGCATTCGCTCGCCGAACACGGTGCATCCGGTCTCGTTCGTCCCGTGACGACCACGCGTAACAATCGAGAGACGAGAGCCGCCGTTCGCTCGTGCCTCAGGATGACTCGATGCGTATCTTAAAGTATATTTTACAAACAAGAGAGGGCATCCTGCACAATATTCACTCGCTACGCGCAGCTTACGGGTCTCGACGGGCCCGCCCATCGTTCGTCCCCGAGCCGCCGACCTCGGGCCAGCGGGCGATATTACGAAAGAAGAGGATAGAGTCGCGTCGCGACGCCTTCCGCGCACTCCAGGTGCACCCCTCGCGTGGCCGGATTGATTCGCTACATGCTAGAAAAGAGATAGAGATGGATAGATAGATTGATAGGTGGATGGATAGATAGATAGATAATAGGCAGGTAAATAGGTAGATAGATAGATGAAGTAGAGAGAGTGAGGAAGAGAGTGAGAGAGAGAGAGGGGGAGAGAGAGAGAGAGAGAGAAGGAGAAAGGAAACGATGAGAACGAAACACGTATATCATCTATCTTACGATTAAAACAACTAGAATCACTTGTGTACCATCACCACGTGGGATACGCTACAATAATTAACGCATTCTCGGAGAACTAGGATATTAACCCGTACGCGGAAAAGCGTCGTTCTCCCAACCTCCGCTCACCTCCGCCGCTCCATGTCGACTTAGCGATAGTTCTTTTTTTTCTTTTCCGTACGTGTGGCAGTGCTCAGCGCGTCGTCGAGATTCGCCGTCTCCTCGCCGAGTATGGAAGAAAAGGAGAGAGAGAGAGAGAGAGAGAGAGAGAGAGAGAATACCGTCGCGAATCTCGCGATCGTCCGAAATATCTCTTCGGAATATCACGAATGCAAATCCGCGGAAAGCTCGACTGGACGCGCAAAATCGACGTGCCTCGACGAGCGCTGAACACGCGCGCGCGTTCGTACACGCGTGACGAACGTATCTCTTTGCTCAGCGCAGATACTCGTGTATGCTGTCTTGTATATGTGTGTTTGTGTATGTGTGCGTGTATGTTGTCTATGTTTATATATATATATATATATATATATGTGCCTTTTTCCTCTGTTTCGTACATATATATATATATATATATATACATATACGAATATATATATTCGTGCGTATATATATTCATATATAACACGCGCGCGCATACGCGCGTATATAGGTCTCTCTATGTGTGTATATAATCTAACTATACATATAACTATTTACAAGTGGAGGAGTTTTCTAGAGCGGGACCAGGAGCGAGGACTCAAGAAGATTTTTATTCGAGATAGAGAGAGAGAGAGAGGGAAAGAAAGAGAGAGGGAGAAAAAGGGAGAGAGAGAGAGAGAGAGAGAGAAGGGTTAGGGGGGGGGTATGTGTGCGTGTGTGTATGTATGTGTGGTGTTTGTCTCTGAGAGTGAGATAGATAGGTATGGAGAGAGAAGGAATCCCTAGAGATTTCTGAGGAAGTCGGCTTTAGGGCGGCGGCAGTCGGGTCGGGAGTGGCTGGTATTTCGTCGACATGCTCTCCTTCCTCTTCGCTTCCTCCGTAGAGGCGAAGCGACTATGCGCTGCGACTATAAGCGAGGGGGTGGCCGGTGTGATGCGCCCTCGTGTCCGCGTCTCTCTCTCTGTGTGTCGCTCGAGCAGGTAGATGGCCAACAGTGGGGTGTTAGACGTCCGTGTACTTGCTCAGTTTGTCGCGCAGCAGCATGTTCTCGTTTTTTAATCGCTCTAGCTCCTGCCGCAGACCCATGTTCTGCAAATGAAGCGACGAGTGAGGATCGTTTCGAAGGAAATAACAGAATTTCTGCTTGTACGAACCAAATTTGGTTAATGAGAACTAGAAATTTCGCTTCGATCAACTTGTAGATCCGATTAAACTCATTTTTCATTGCGGGATATCTCTTATTTCGACTAACATCCGGAACCGAGAAGTTAGTGAAAATGCGTCCCAGACAACATAAACTTCCAGAAAACAACGTATAGGCGTCTGAATGACATCGAAAAAAGTAGAACGCCCTTTGGACATATTTAAGACATCTTTTGCGAGTTCCAACCTCTTCGGGATATTATTTTCTTTTATAATATTACCGAGTCATCGGTCTCGTGTTTTCAAACGTTTGCGCTTACCGAGCCGAGATGACTGCATTAGATGCAACCGGCTTACCGGTTTCGAATTGCCAATCGTGGGAAAACTCACCTCTTTCTCGAGGAAGCCGGCCCTGAGTGCTATCTGGTTCTCCTTCATGCGACGCGCGTCTCGCGATCGTTTCGCTGCCATGTTGTTCTTCCTACGACGCGCCCAGTATTTGTCATCCTTCAAGTCATCCGGAACGAACTGCGGCCGCAAACGGAAGGGAGAGAGAGGGAGGAGGGCAGAAAGAAAGAAAGACAGAGAGTGAGAGAAAAAGAAAGGACATAAGAACATTAGAACGTCCATATCTAATCGCATCGCGAGAAATAGCACGTTCCGCGCGAATTTCATTTGCCTCGGCGTTCGGCCGATTGGAAATTGAAAGCGCGGGACGCGAACAATGCGTGACAAAATAAAACGGCGATAATGAAAGGGGCCTTACCTGCTTCCGTGATTTCTTGATCATAGGTTGAGGTTTGAGCTCCTCGTCGGAGAAGGCCCGGGTACGTGGATCGAAGTCTCGCCCCGATGAGGCCATCGAGAGCGCTACAAGAGACAAGCCATATTGTATTCGTGACGAGTCCTCGGAATCTGTTGCGCGGAAGGGGAACAATCGACAATGTCGACGTTAGTCTAGTCTGCTGTGATATTCTCGACAAGCCCGACGTTATCGCGATACGGATTCTGAGACAGAGTGTTTTTTTTCTTCTTTTCTCTTCTCTTCGCCATTCTCTTTGCAGCATTCACCGATCGGAGAAATTAACAGATAACGTATGTATATATATATATATATATCTCAGACCATGTAACTAAATTAGATAATAGAGGAGAAGGCGGTATTGTGGCTCCCCAATTTACATTTTGTACGATAACTTTGTCGATCAATATTTTAAATTGAAAGCTCAACGATTACATTCGTCGAAGTGTTGCTCAATCGATTCTAGACTCAACGTTTATGAATTACTTAAGACGTAATTTAATTTATAAAAAAATGTAGCGGTATCAAGTAATGGGTCGAAGAGGAGCAGAAGTGATAATGTGGTCCCCCACTAAAATAGAAAAATTGATTTTGTTTAAAAAAACACAGAGTCTCGTTGCAAATTCATATATTTATTCAGAATAAACTCTTATAAGGAATAACAATGAATATAACCGTGATATTTTAATGCTGACTTACTTATCAGAAGGTAGATACAAATTGTCGAAAAGGCAGGTTTCTATCAAACGAATAGACTTCTACACCTTAACTTAAATTATTGACTTATGACGAACAACAACTACTTCGACATGAGAACCTCGGGAAGAAGGCCGTGTTAAATCTATTTTAGTGGTGGATCAAATTAACAGAGTATCATGCTATTGTTTAACCTAGCGTAACCCGAAATATGTGTAACAGAATAAAATATTAAATAACGAACAAAGTACCCAAGCGTACGTATATTCGTGTGATAATATCTAAATTGAAAAGGAACGAGGAAGTATGCGTAATTGAATGCTAAAAGTGTATCTTAAAAACGAAACCGCGAAATTGTGACGCGGGCGTGAAACACTTCTCAGGATCGACATCGCGAATGAGCCGGCTAAGACGAGAAATAAAAGTAAGACGGTGCGAAGAGAGTTCAGCCTCTCTCTACTCACTGGAGTCCGCGGGAGAGGGTGGGTTCAGGGGGTCCGGCGAGCAACATTCGCTCGGCGAGGGTGACCTTTCACGCTTGGTGACCGGTTCCAAGTGGAGACCCGCTGACCCTTGATGTCCGCTGGCCTCGGTGTTGTTGATTTTATGCAGCTGGCTACCCTGCATGGCACCCTGTCCGCCGCCAGCCACACCGTCAACGGGGATGCCATTTTCGGAAAGAAACTCATCGAGATCCACGTACTACCAACAGAGGTCCGAGATGTCATTTTCCTGGCTTCTCGGAGCCTTGCCAAATTCAAGCAAGCCCTATCTTACGCCCCTGGGCGGATTAGGCGAGTCTCACACACGCGCACACTGACACACTGAAAAATGCGTTTCGTTGGATCCACCCGGCAATGAACAACCGAGCGCGTTTTGATTGAAGGCAACGAAATTGCAATTTTCGTTCTTATAACCAGGAATTCCGTTTCCTCCGACCAAAATGCTCTTGGTTGCACGTCATCGGATAGATTCAACCAAACTCATTTTTCAGTGCAAATTCCGCGAATAGTTAAAATACGTACCAGTCGTGTCGCATTTAACGACGTTTGATGCGTTAATTTCTCACATCGAAGCGTTAATCTTCTACGTGTGTTTCTTTTTAATACTTTTTTTATGGGAAGGATCGCGATTCGACAGTATCTCGCCTAGGGCCCGGGTGTTCCGCGAAGATAGGCCCTGTAGCAGTGCCGTGAAACCGGCATTGCCACGGGAAAACCGTCTGTGCTCTGCACACCGTAGCCTATGCGCTCTTTGTTTCGAAAGTCCATATAAGAACTCGCGAGAAGAACTCGCCGGCTTGCAGCGCGCTTTCGCGGAAAATATCTTTGTATTCCACACTCCGCCTCGCACTTTGTAACTTCGCCGCGCACCTTTATCGAAATTCAAGCACCGTATCAGGCAACGATGGAGAGGATGGTGAAAGTTTGCGACGATGACGGCGACGAGACGGTGAAAGATTCGCGGGGAACTCCATTCCTTCTCGAAAATCAAACCATCGGCCGATGTACGAGCGAGCGAGCGATTCAACTGCTCGGAACTAAAATAGCGGATCGTTTGCGAAATGTTATATCTCCGCAAAATATCGCTCCCTCCGGGAGAATTTTGCGTTGGAATTTTGCGTCAGAAGAAAGCGTCGCCTCTGGAAAGCGCGAGAAAAAAATTACGTAGTTCCCCGTAGCAGACAGGTTAAGCCGGATAGTTTTGCTAAAAATAATCACACGAATGGAGGAAAGAATAGCCGAAACTTCCTCGATTCCGCCGAGGCAGAACGGAGAAAGCGGCCGCCGCTATCGTCGCGATTGCATAGCGGCTTAATATTCGGCTTCCCGGTTTCTCGATCCAGGAAGGCGAATTATAACGGAGTAAGTGTTACAACGGGGCGATGCATTGGTCCGCTGCATTGATTTTCCATTCTATTACGTGTGTATATATACACCGGCTTAACTTCCGGGGGTGCGGGCGAACTTCGTCGTGCGAGTTTCCAAACGCGTTCACGAAGGCACGGGGCGAACTTTCGGCTCGCGTTATCGCGATCACGAACGGCAACGCGCGTAATCGAGGGAAAAGTGAAAGAACAGAGTCACACGGACGCAGAACACAGAGACGGTATCCATGAGTGAGTGTGTAGTTAGTGGATCGAATAGTCAAGACACACAAACAACATAAGACAAACAACATAAGACGATTAGTTTGGTTTCGAGCTTTAGTTTGTATTGAATTTTGGAATTGGGTCCAGCCAAATTCAAGGCTTACCGTATCGCGCCTTTATACATACATGATTCAATACCTTCAGGTCGGCATCGTAGGGCAGAGTTTTGTCCCAGAGATTGGGCCCGAGGAAGGCGGCCTGCGCTTCCACGTTGCCCCAGAGTTCGCCGTCAGCATCCTTCTTCTCCTCTGGTCCATCTTTACCTTGTTTCCCTGAAAATGTAATTTCGTCTCGTTAGCTTAACACGGCATTGGTCGCTCGACCTTCTCGGTAATATTCAAGGAAAGCATTGGTAATTGCGCAGGAAAAGAAGTGTTAGATTTAAGCAAATAATTACTCCAATACTTTTTAGCTTTTGAGCAATTACTCACTTGAATCTGGAACGCGAAAAATTATCACAAAGTTCCGTGAACTTCACGTTATCGCGAATTAAAAGGAATATTTTCTGGCAATATCGGTTATCTCGCACACGTGACTGCATATTGACTGACGACCGACCCGTACGTTACACATCCTCTGTGCAATGCGCTTTTCTTTCGAAACTTCCGGCATATGGTATAATGCGTTCTTTGCGAAATTCGACATGCACTCTACGACGTAGAACGATGATTTTAATTATTCCACGGATCTCGGCACTTTCCCCACGTCCTTAATATTCTTCCCAGACGAATTAGCAATGTGGCGAACGAGTAACCATTACACGTAAATATACAGGGTAAGGCAATAATTATTACCGCCTTGAATATTTTCGAAAAGTGAGAATATTTTATTAATAATTGAATGAAGACGAAAAAAGAGAGAGTTGTATTTACAGATTCACACTTGCGAAGCGATGACTATTGAATATCAATGCAATTTCTATTAGATACATTTTTGTCCTACTCTCATATTTCGAAGATATTCGAAAAATGGGAATAATTATTACTTCCTGCATAAAAAAAAAAGTTAATGACTCTTTCATAAGTATATTATGTATTATGCACCATATTTCATTATCATTCGCATAATATTCGAATCATTAAGCTGACAATCGTAACACCGTGATTAGTTGTAGTAGGCGTGATTAGTTTTTCTACCGCATTTTTCGCCACTGAAAATTCTCACGTCGACGAAACGAAGGAAAAAGAGTATAAAGATAGTCGGCAACCTTGAAGATGCTCATCCAAAAATAGTGAGCTAGTCAGGGTCATCATCTTCCATCCCACCCCTCCTCGTCCTCCTCTCTCCGTCTTCAGAGCGAGCGCGCGCGCGCGATCGCGATTTTGTCTTTTCAAATAGCCTTATAAATCTTCGCCCGGGCTCTCGATTATTCAACATTGTCCAACCAATTCATTCAACCGATAAAACGATCGAACGGCGTATGACGCGAAGAGATATGCTTTTCGCCGATTTAGCATCGGTCAGATTCAGCAAAATAATCTAGTTATTTAGATTCGTGTTGCCGCTTCGACAGTCGGCGAGTCCGGGGAGTGTTCGGGTCGACTGTCAAGGCTATGAGAACGTGCTTTGTCACGCTACGATGTTAGTTACTAAGACATTGGATGGAAATAACAAAGATTGTTGCGACGATGATGTTGATGATGACGGTAATCATGACGCTGATGATGATGATGATGATCATGACGATAATAATGGTTATGATGTTGACGAGGACGGCGACGATGGTGATGATAATAATCACGAGGATGACGACGGCGCTGGCGCGTAACGAGGATTATAATAACGACCGTCGAAAGCTTCGTCTGGTAGCGATTATAAAGATAGTTGCGGTAGAGCGAATTTAGGTGAAAATTAATGAAACTCGGGCTTCAGGCTTCGCCGAATAATTCCGTGCAAAAACATTCCGCATTTCTTCTCGGAACTACACGCGAAAAAGGATCGGTTGAATTAACGTGACGATGAACGAGCACGTTTTAGACGAGAGAGAGAGAGAGAATTTCTGGTTCCTGTGAACTAAATTCGCCGTCGTGAGCGGCAGAAATTTCGTTTCCTTCGACCGAAACACGTCCGGCTCGTTCATTGTCGCATTAAGTCAACCGATATTTCTTCTCCGGGCATCTACCGCCGAATTCGACGGTATGCTAATTCCTCGGTAACTTCGCTACTTTATTCACTTTGGTGTACCGAATCGGAGTTCAGGCCCGCGTCCGTTCTCGCGCCTACCGGCGGATCGCCGAGGTTCGCGGTTTCTGGCGTACCAATGCGCTCTATTCAACTATTGTTGCAGTCGTGCCTGTAAATTCAAGGCTACACCACAATACCGCGTCCTGTCTCGACGAGTGTGGACGTACATTCGCGTAGCAACAATCGCGTGCGATGAAACTCGAAAAAAAGAAAAATAAATAAAAGAAAAACTCTACACACCGCTGACGAGATTTTCTCGGCAACGACGAGGCGCGATCCCGAGATCGAGAAAAAGTCATTGTAGAAAGGAAAGGAAAATCCCCCGACGCGACACGAAGTCGATGAATACAGAAGAGACACTCTCGGCCGTCGATTATCGATCGGCTAGAAATAATCGGCGCTCAAGTAACGGCTGATTAAAGAAGCGGAAGGAGAGGTCGCGCGATCGAACCGATCGCCGCGGCTGGTTGCTCGTAGCATCCGTCGCCTTAGATGCTCCCGGCCGGGATTTCTCTGCAGCACACGCTGCTGGCTAAACAACTAAACAACGGCAGCCCGTAATTTGGTTCAAGGCTGCTCGTCGGCCGGTCGGCCGGCCGGCTCTGCGGAACTAATCTCGTGTTGCGAGGCGGCATTACCACCGCTGGCCGAGCGCCGAGCGCGACGGGGGGAAGCGGCGTGTCTCGTCCGACGTGGCGCGTCGGCCGCGACATAACCGGCGGGGGACACGGGGGATCTTCCTGATTTTATCCATTCATTCACTGCGAGAGCTGCATTTCCGTACCCTCTCTTGTCCGTCTTCGTTTCTCTCTCTCTCTCTCTCTCTTTGTGTCTCTCCTCCTTTTGGTCCCCTCTCTTGCGGCGACCCCGTTCGTCTGTTTACGATGACCGGCCTTTGGCGATACGCTCGCGGTTTTAGGGCTTCGCGATCTTCGTGGAAATTCCGGGAAAGGTGGTCGGAATGATCACTTGTCGCAAATTTGATTAATTCGCTTGTTAGAATAACCCACTTATTCGTGTATACAGGATGAGGTAATAACCATCGACACCTTGAATATCTTCGAAATGTGAAAGTAGGAGAGAAAAATTTATGTAGCAGAAATTGCATTGATACCAATGGTCGTCGCTTCGATATATGTAAATGTAAGTTTGTTCATCTTCATCCAGTCACTACGGGGGAATATTTTGACGAATTTATGTTTACACGGGCTCCGCTAGTGACTAACTACAGAGGAATAAAATGGGTCTTCAAGAGTCAAGTCGCGGATGTTGTAGCGGCACTTTAATTATATTGTGGGAGGATATATTGTTCAGAGTGTAATGACGCACCGGACAATCCTCCAGACAAATGTACGCGGTGAATCAACTTCTCACGCTGAACGAATCCTGAGTCCCAATTATTTTTCATGTATATATATATATATATTTACTTTTTGACGTTGTACAAAGTGATAATAATTATTGCTTCATTTTGTATAACGCGAGTTCGATAACGGAGAGTTGAAGAAAAAAATTGTGAATTTAGATGATCGTAATTACGAGCGTTCGCGAAGAAGCCCATACAGTGTAATCGATGACGCGAACGTACGGATAAATGACTCGGTAATAGCGGCTAAATATCATTAGTTGGTTCGAACTTTGCCGTTATTACTAAAAGTTGGCCATTAGAGGTAGAATATATTTGCTGCGAGATACAACTTTGTCAGCGGGAATTATCAGCACAAGTAGCTAAGATTGGTTAACTGTGCTGATTGTACCCTGTATAGACAATACGAAACACATTTATATCAATCAGCGAAGTGGTGTAAGACGAAGAACCCCCGGTGTACCCTTAGTACACTAAGGTGATTGACTCACGATCCACTTTGCTGTTGTAGCGAAACAAATCGTTGCCGCTGCATATTCATTGTGACGTTCGAATTAAAATTGAGTTGGTACGATCAAATTAGTGAATCATTCGCGATTAGAGCGGAAACAGTTTTGTTATGAGGATGGGAAAATTTTGCCGAGTGCAATTTTGCCCTCGGGACACGTTAATTTGCTATTAGTACAAAATAATGTTTCCTATATTTACTGTAATTGCGAGTGGCAATTAATATTCTCAACCAATTGTTTTATCCCCCACATAGTAACTGACGGATTTTGCTGCCGGCGAATTATTTTTCTTCGCATTAGGGTGTTCTTCAGATACGATACAACATTCAACTAAGCAAATGGCTAAATTCCCGACAAAATCAGGATATACCAACCACCTCGATGGCAGCTTCTGTTAACCCTTTCGGTACGAGCGCCGGATATATCCGGCATCCATCTGATGATCTGTGTGTACGAACACCATCTATAGTTGGTAACAGAGTATTCTATTTTACCGGCTTTTATTAGATTAAGCACAGTTCTTATTTAACGCTTAGGAAAATCTTCGTACAAAGGAGAACCGACCACGCGCTATGTGTGCATTTTCGGCGCCTCGTACAGCGGGAGTGTCACGGCGTACAGAGCGCTCGTACCGAAGGGGTTAAACAAAAGAATGAATACACTTCTCGGAAATATGAATTGAATGATTTTAGTGCGACCTGGCGAATATTTTTCGCCCCGTAGCGCCTAAATTCGAACGGCTGATAAATTTAGCTGCGATGGCGACGACTTGCGTTTTTATTTCAAAGACACTCAGCTGCCACAGTTGTATTTTAACTCGGACGGCTAATTTCTTTCTCGGGTGATGCGGTCGCGCGGGCACGCGGCACAGACTGGTCTCCAGCCGCGGCTGAGAGACACTTGCATTTCGTTAATTACGCCGATAGATAAAAGCCGCGAAGATAACGGAGTTAATTACAGGGGGGCATAAACGGGAGCGCCTATCGTAGGTATGTGTTCTATTTTTTAATGGTGCCACGGGTAAGAAAGACATTATTTACGCCGTGGTAGTGAAATAATATCAACGCGTTCCGCGCATGGCACGCACACGGGGTCTATCTTGATGCGCGATCGATAAAACGCAATATTTTTCCTTAGAAAATTGAGGAGCACACACGTTTTCACACGTTTACCATATTCATAATCCTCGATTTTCTCCCTCTTTTCTCCTCACTGAAAATCGCAGGTTCGCGGAAACAGCCGTGAAAACGCGACTCGCCGGGAAGGAGCGCGCTCGCGTCCTACGCGACACACACGGATTCCTCGCCGAGTCCTACGCGATGGTGGCATTGAGGTGAAATCCTACCACGTTTCTCACGGCCGGCCTCTCGGCGACTCTCGCGCTGATGATTGATCGGCCAGTAAATCGCCGGGACTTAAACGCGCGTTTAAAACGCCGAAAACAATAAACGCCGTCGCGCGACCAGCGCAAAACCGCTTCGTTGTTTAGATACTCGACTGAGCCCCCGCCCGTTTTTACATTACGCGGCCAGGCGACAAAACCGCAAATCTCCACGGTCTACCGCACATTCGTATCTGTCGTCGCGAGTCTATCGATTTTCGCGATCGTTGCGTCACCACCCCGTGCGCAATATCCGCGATCGAAAATCTCCATCCCGCTTCCCGGCTCTCCTTCTTCGGCGGCGCGAAATCTCGAGCTCCCTCGTTCTCTCGAAATAACATCATCCAGCCGTGTCCGTTTTACGAGGTATCATCGCCCGACTATTGGTCATAAGGAAGCGCTAATTGCGCGCGTCTCCTTCGTTTTTTCCGAGCCGCTTATCTCCCATCACGTAAATAACCGAATTAAAAAGACAACAGATCAGCGGACGCGCTCGACGATACTTAACGAGCCACCGGATCTCGCTTTTGTTGTTTTTCCTTTTTATTTCTTTTTATCCTCTTCCGCCAAAGTCGCCGGTCCCATACCGCGTCGTTTATGTAACCGACGACACGCGAGCGCGCGCAAGCCCGAGCGATGAACGAGCACGCGAGGGTGCCTCGCGCGAGCGTATTCCTGGCGTGATTCCAGCCGTCTCCCCTGAGATCATCGATAATGACCGGCCGGTCCACCGACGCATGAGCATACGTCTTCGGAGAGGGTCAATTTATTTCGACTGAGGTCGGCGTGAACGACAGTCGCGCTCACGCTTTCTCCGATTCCAGCGTGACGTCAACCTGTCCTCCCCCTCATTTTCGTCGCAATTTTCTGATAAGCCGTTGAACCACCAAAATTGGGACCGGAGCATCTGATTGGCGCGTAAATAGCACTCAATTTTTGCGGTAGGTCCCGACCGTTTTGGCGTTAATAGAGGAAGGGGGGGACCGGCTCGACAGGGGTCAAAAATCCATTTAGGTCCGCCGTAGATGGGAATTCGCACTCAACCGGCCGAGTCGAAATTTCATTTCTCGAAATGGCTCTACTAAACCTTTAATTCTGTAAACAGGAGCTAAGGTAGCATTATAGCAATATGCGAATAAAGTAATTTTACAAATCTAATGGTATAATTTAATTTAACTTTGACATTGGCGACGTCTTATATTTCCGTTTTCGCTGTTTTAACATCAAAGTGGCGTTGAAATTAAGTCTGTAGAATTAAAGGTTTCAAGAAAGAAATTAAAACAAATGCCAGTATCGCCAAAGTACGTTTGCGTTAATCTGCAAGTCATTTAAATAGGCGCGAATTATTCTTAGGAGCGTCAAAGTGGTATCAAAATTCCGACTCGAGCGGGCGGCGCTTCGTAGAGGGAGGACTCGACGTTATAAAAATTTCAGCTCACGGGGGACTCGCTCGAAGTTGAGACGGGAAATGTCGCTTGTTCCGCAAGCGCGCTTTTTCCCCGCCACAATGGCAACGCGGCGCGCCGTCGATAAACCTCCTCGTCGATCAATCGAATCTACGACACAATGGCTCGTGGGATAGGCCGCTTCGTCCGAAATAACCAGCGACCAAGGCCGCAGGAAACCTTCTCCAAACAAATGCGATTGTTTGGCTGTCGTATACTGCCGCCGCGACTCCACCGTCGCGATCTATTTCCGCGGTCGAGATTCGCGAGATCGCTGCGATACTCGCTTATAACGCCTGCTACGTCACAACACATTCCGGCGAAACCGATCGAACTTGGGCTTCCGCGGAATAATCGCGTTCAGAAATATCTGACAATTTTTCGAGGCTGCTCGCGCGAATCGAGGGGACTGAAGAGATGGCGGAAATATGGAAAGAAGATTGGAGAGGATTTTTGGGATTACACGCAGTATGGCAGGATAAATTTTTACACGGAAAAAATTCACATCAATTCAAAATTCCATATTCTCATATACGAGAAAAAATATAGAATCTTATATGAATATAAATTTGCTCACACGAAAAATTCTACATAGTTCTACTAAGACTATCATATTCTTATTATTCAAGAATAATTTTTATAAATCGGAAGGAAAAGATATTGGATAAAATGAATAATGTTTCTAAACTGATATGATTCTTAGTTTGAAGATATCATTCTTTCTCTATACATTATTTTCTCCTCTCAATTCATAAAAATTATTCTTGAATAACATGAATATATTTTTAGTGGAACTATATAGGATTTCTTCGTGTATATACTTAAGTATTAAATAACTTTTATCTTCGTATAAGATTATATATTCCTGTTCATACATAAGACTATGAAATCTTGAATTAGTATTAGCTTTTTTCTGAATATTCTACTCGTCTCTTGTGAGCGGAAAATATTTGAAAATTAGAAAGAGAGAAAGAGAGAGAGAGAGAGGTGCTCTAAATTCATCCGAGGTAACGAGGAACTAACTCGACGAGCCGCTCGGCCATCGGCGGAATGTCAGGCTCTGAAGCAGCACTTTCTTGCGGTCGGCTATACTCGGAAAGGAAAATCAGGAGGCAGCATGACGCTGAGCGCGATAGAAGGGAAGAACTTGACTTACGATCTGTAAATCTCGTGCCGTTGTCGGTGCCCCGATGATTTGTGCGTGCGGTAAGCCGCCATCATCCCTCCTGACGTACGGCCCGTAACCGGCATTAACTTAGATTCTATTAGACGCGAGGGTACCCTGCAATTGTGCGGTACACCCAGTGTACACGACGACGTTACGATCGCACGGTGAAATTGCACGGATGAAAATTTCAGCCTCGGTGCCTCGTTACATTGCATAACTCCTCGCCGGGCCGCCGGTCGCGAGTCCGGCGCTTCGCCTCTTCCGCCCGGCTCCTCTTCCACGTTCCGCACCGAGCCGAACAAGCGGAACACGCGCGCAATTCGAGTGTTGAATTCAGGTGACTCTTCCAGACGACGCTTGTCCGCGACATTGACGAGGCAGTATCAAAGAATTCGCTTGGCCTCACCGGATTTAACGCAACTGAGAAATTTTGCTCCTTAACAACCACCTGTCGGCCAGCTTTATGTCTAATTAGCGTAGATAATAACTGCAGAAATAACGTTTTGCAAAAGTTCTACACATTCATGTAGGAGTCGTATACGAGCCGGTTCGGTCATTACTGGAAAGAGACGAGATAGCAGTTCGTACTGAAATATGAATTTCATGTCACGATACCAATGCTTTAAATAGAAAAGCAGGAGACTTCGAGTTTTGGCCTATCGCTATCGGCCCAGTACTCTACACCGAAAGCAATTATAATGACTTCTCAACTATACTCTTTTCTTGACCTTAACCAAAAAAATTGTACTATGAGAGAAAGATGTTGTAGTAAAAATTACTATAAAATTTTGTAATGCTGGATTATATCGGGATTATCATCGAAATGATTATATCGGAAATATTATCGAAATTATCATAACTCCGGTATGGTCTGGCTTTACAAAGTTTTCACTACAATATTTTCTCCATGTATCAATATGCATGTAAAGTTATTATCATTGACGCTATAATAACACTTATTAGAAAATCCTCCTGACTCTAATCCTTTTCTTATGACACATATTCATGATATTATAATTACAAATGTCAAATATATTTCCCTCTCAGTGTACACCGATATATCAAATCAGTATTGGCATCTAAAACAGCTTATTAATAATCGTTACAGACCTTTCTTACTCGGGTAAGTGATAAAACATCCTGACAGTCGTAAATTATAAATGAATACTTAATTGCGCACTGAATAACCAGGCATTAACATCGATAATGTCGTTCTCCTGAAGTTGCATTAAATCAAGCTTCCGACGTAAAACGGTTCTTAGAGAACTTCGTTCTAGAGCGACGATAAAGCATTCATCTATCTACCTATCCCTCTTCGATTACCTCCGGGCCCTTCGGGGTCCCTTGAAGGTTGCGAAAATTTACCTGGAACCGCTGGTCCTCAGTATTACCTTAATATTACCCCGTCAGTGTCCGCTGAAGCGTTCGTCGAGCCGAGTCGCGAAGTTCACTCGGAATGCCGGAAGCGCGCCGATCGCTCCTCTTAACTTTGTTTTTTCCCAAAACACTTTCTCTTTTCGAGCACGCTCTAATTAGCTCCGGTGCTTCTCTAATTATAGACGCGCGCTGGCGCTCGCGATGATTACGCGCGGGGTGAAGGGACAAAGCGAGAGAGAGAGAGAGAGAGGGAGAGAGAGAGGGAAATTACGGGCACTCGAGGGGGAGAGAAGAAAAGAGAGCCGTCGCGCGACACTTTTGCAACGCGACGAATAATCATATCGTAACCGATCGCTATTTTCGTCCCGAACCACTTATGCATACCTGTACGCTATATATAGCGGCCGTAACTATATTACGCTATTATCGCACGGCGCGCGCTTCCCGACGTTTCCCACACGCGGGCTTTCCCATATAACAGCGTTAAGGAGGAGGATATTTCCTCGTTCCGCGCGAATCTATGCTCGTATAAAACGCACCGACGGTCCCGGCGGTCGAAACGGCGTTTCCTAGAAAGTTACCTCCTTCTTGCCGGCTTTGCGCCGTGCACAATGGCGCGTACGTTTATCGGTCTTATCTTTAAGTCGTTGCTTCGAGAAGCGCCTTGTGAAAATGCAGCGAAGAATTATAGTCCTGGGAGTCACGCGTGTTTTCTTAGATTTCCACCTCGCGCGCGTCCGCGTGTGCGCGTATGTACGTACGCGCGGCGCGCTATCTCTAGTCCGGACGCGACCTCATTGTCCCTATCGCTGCTTTTTAGGCGCGAGCGAAGCTAATGACTCACCGGCTTATTTCGAAATTGTCACCGTCGCCGCGGAAACGAATCTTGAATAATTATTACACCGGTGCGATCCGAAATTAGACCTTCCGCGAAATTAACGACTCGATCGGTGACTCACGTCTGCAGTGCGCCGATACGGGGAGGAATCACGGAACGGGAGTGAAATGAATGAATGAAAATAATCATGAGCGCGTACGATGACGTGTCGCGTTGCGATAACGCGTGATAATGTGTGAAACGATTTGCGCGCGTTCGATGCAACGCGAAAGCAACAGGCGATTACCCGCGAAGCCATTAGGGGAATTAAAGAATCCTTTGAAATCACATTCTCTGCTCTTTTTTCCCGAGCAAAGATCTCCGAGAGGTCGTGCATATGTATGTACGTTTGTTGCGCAAACGGCTAAACCGATTATCGCGATCGATACATCCAAAGAGCAGTCCGGCGCACAGTCGCCTTCAGCGGCAATCGAATAACGAATTCTCGTCGAGATCCGTTCGAACCGCGCGTCCCAATTAATTCCCGATTTCATTCCGGTCGAGACGCTGAAGCTCGCGGTTGTTCGTCGCCTACGAGATGCAAGTATCTCGGGTATCGTCGAGGACGTGTGTCACCGACAACGAAGATACTCGAAATTATCGCTGCTAATTGCCGAATAATCTCTAAGCTCGCGCTGAAACTAATGACTTGCCAATCTTAATATTTTTCCGCTATTTCTTTAGCGTTTCAAGACATGGCGGATTGGAGCGTAAAATATGGTAAAAAAAGAAGTCAATTTCCAGAAGCGCGATGGAATTAATAAAAATTAAAAATTAAAATTAAGTATCCCCGAAAATTGAAATTAATTTTTAGGAATTGAGAAATTAATTTCTGAAAATTAAAATTGATTTCTCATAAGAGATGGAAACGTGAAAAAAAAAATTATGAATAACGTGTAACAGTTTCGTTATTATATATTTGTATTTTATTATATTCTTATATAACAATTTTCTCGTCCGCGTTATTCGAATACTTTGAGAATTTTCCCTATATCCGCAGGCGTGTCCGTTTAACGAGCGGTACGGCTATTTCGTGGTCTGTTAGGGTCAAAAGGCGCGTGTTGCGCGCGAGCATTCCGCATTCGCACTTTCTCCAATCACCCGCGACCGATCGTCAGCGTTTGAAATCCCCGGCACGTACTGCAAGTCGGTCTGTCGAGCGCGGTCGTACGCGACGGAGGAAATAAGAAACGCGGATCGTGGATGCGAGGCGCGAGTGTTACGATCACATGTAACGGTCTAACACGCAGTGAGCCACGAAGTCGTCCTTGGCCGCTCCTCCGAGCGCTGTTAGACTCGCTGGGAGCCTCGTTTCCGATCGCTTGTCGCACGAACGTAAGAAGCGCGTCGCGTGCAACGACGAACGGTCCTTGGATTTTGCGGCCGAGATGCGTGACCCTTAAATATCTTCCTTCGATTTTCCCGACGTCCTTCGGCGCTTTCCTCGCGTGCAACCGCATTCTCCGCGCGTCTCCACGTGGAAATTGGCGGAAAATTATCCTTACTTTCGGCGTCAAACGTATCCTTCTTTTTATTCTAACCAACAAAAATACTCTGGAGAACCACTTATCCAGTAAGCGTTACTATAGCGATAATAAAGGGTGATAGTGACAGTGTTGGCCTGGAAAACTGGGAAAAATCGTGGAAATTCGTGGGAATTTAAAGCGTCAGTGAAACGTCCGGGGGAAAGATAAAAGAAAATTCGAATTCTGAACTTTACTCAGAATTCCTTCAAGCACTCTTAACTGTATTCAAATGTATTTCTTTCACCGATGCTCATTTATTTTGTTATCGCCGTCAACTTTCATTCGGGATTGTATTGTGTTACGTTTAACTTTGCATCGCTTCTAATATAACCTACCTTTCCCGCAATCTCTGCTTGTAAACGTTCAAATTTAAGACTACATATTGCTCATGGAAAATTCTCCACTGTCGTGTCCGGGAAACGTGGGAAAGTCGGGAAATTTGAAAATTCACTTCCCGTAGTAACTCTGCAATAACATACCTGTCATGTATGCTACTGCTAGTAAAACACGTCCGGTGCCGAAAATAATTCGAATTTTCCATCAATACGCGCGCGGTTCAGCGAGAAAATTCGCAATCACGCGGCGCGAGGTTTCGCGCGACGGTGGCGGAAACCCATCGCGGAATTAACAGACGGTGAATCCCGACCTAACGCACTAATGTCCGTCGTCGTCGTCGTCGTGGAATGTCAGGGGCCACCGCCGTTTCGCGCGCGGACTAACGTTGTAAATAAGCGGCGGCGAGCGGGAATTTTACAGCGGCCGTGAATGCCGCGTTTTACCGCGTGCGATCGTTTAATGCGAGTGCACGCGTGTGCGGGCTGCATATCCGGATTAAAAGCGCCGCGGATTCGCCGCGAGCCGGAGAGCGCGAATGCGCGCGCGCACACTGTGGAACGGGTATAACTTAGAGGATTCGCGACGCGGAATTAAGCGGTGCGAGGCACGCTCGTGCGCGCGCGTCGCTCGTTCGCTCTCGCGTCGCTTTATCGGTATCGGCACGACGATGACGATCGCACGGCGAGATTCATCGCCGCGCGAAAAATCAATCCTCCGCGCCGGGGATAAGACGTCTCCTCGTCAGAAGCGAGCTCGCCGATGCGCCGGTTTTCGTTAGCACATTTACCGCGCCATTTACCATTTTTTTATTCGATCGACAGACATCCGTCGCTCGTTGAATGGAAAGAAGAAGGAGGAAAGACGCGTATCATAAGGAGAAAAAAGGTCCTCTTCAATGGAAAAGAAATATTACGCGCATAATTCGGAGAAATATTTTCTCAAATTATTCCTACCATTTTACATCGAAATTCGGTAATTCATTTACAAATTAAAGTATCACCCACGTTCAAATAAATGCTCGCTATAAATTGTTAAAATACAATTAAATCCCCGTAAAAGTGTTACTCGACGCGAAAGGTTAAAAAACTGAGGTAATTACGTTCACTTGATTCTAACATTTATTTTTTCTATATAATTTACGTGAACCACATTTCGTGAGAACCTCATTCACGAGAACCACGAAATTTTAGCGGACGAACGTAAGAGAGAATACGAAATAAAGTGTAAAATATATGGAATAATTGGAGAAGGCGCAACGTATATATACGCGAGTGTCGTAACGTCTGGTAACAGTCGCTCATTGACTCGTCGCACGCCGATAGGGGGCTTTCCAGTGCGGTCGTCTCCTAACCTGGTTAGAGGATCGCGCCTTGAGACACGAGCTTGGCTGCTCGTGAAGAGTGAAACTAGGCTCGCTAGTATCCGCGTAATGCGAAAGAAAGTGAAGGAGATTTTCGCTTTCGTTGGAAAGGCGTTCTCTTCCCGTCTCCTCGGCCGCGGCGCAGAACGCGCGCGCTCTTTCTCGCCCGTTTCCTCTTTACCCGGTGACCTACTCCTGCGATAGACGACGACGACGACGTGACGACACCGTCTACACGTGTACGTGCACGCGTTAGGAACCACGCCGCTTGCGCGCGATATATATTTCTACTCGTGTCAGATTTGAAAGCGGAAAATGTCTCACGCTCGGCGACGGAACTCCTCCGCGACGAGAGTCGCGGCGTCGATACTCGACACGAATCCTCGACGAGAGAAAAGCAGAAACTCTCTCTTGCCTTTTTTCTTTTCGCAAATTCAGCTTCAAAAGCGCAACGGGAGCTTACTCGGTCGGCGCGACCAAGAATGCGGTTCCGCGTCAAAGGACGAGCGACACCGCGGTTGGGAAACGTAGCGTTTTCTCGCGTCCTACCTGTACGGCGAGACCGTCGAGCGAAATAGTGGGACGGCGAATGATATCATATACTGATCTAGATCGCGATACGTCACCCAGCGTGAGAGCAGGCGCTCGTAACGAGCTGTAGCGGAAATAGCGAGCCGCCCGGATTACGGATGTGATGCGCTCTTTTGTAGTAGCGAATTCTTGATTAGCCACATACGCACACTGCGCTCTGCGTTTAATCTTATTATCCTGAGGATAATGGGATCACCACATGCGACGAGTTTTATTTCGAATATATATTTCCGTTGTATTAATACATGTACGTTAAATAGTTCGACTTTAAGTGATGATTTAAACCTCAACACATGTCTTTAATATGTATCAGTCGCATCGCTTATTCAAATAGCAGCTTAAAATTGTAATATATGTTTACTTATTTATAAATATACAGTATATTTAATTGCAACTTTCATGTGAGTGTTATCTTAAATGCCGTTTAAACTCATTTCGAATCGAGCAGGGAGTCGCGACGGGGAGGATTTGATTATTGGCAAAATTGTAGAAGGAACGTTGTGCGCACGAAACCGACCTGTTCTCGCGGGAGAGGAGTGAAACTTTCCCGTGGAAAATGATCGAACTTCCGGTTGTACCAGTGCGACGTAAAAGCCAGACGGTGACGCAAGCGCCGGTGCTACTCTAAATGAATTAGCGGAGACGGTTCAGTCGCCTAGTCCGGATAGGTGGATGGATCGGTCACGCGGGAGGAAACGCCTAAGAATCGGCTAAGACCGCGGAAGTCCAAGCGGCTGTTTGCGTTTTCTCCCCTCCAGTCCAGCTTTCACCCTTTCCTTCACGCTCACGGCGGTACTTCCTGTCTGCATTACCGTCGCTATCACGGCGTCGTCGGCAACCTGTAGCTTCCCGATCCTACGTTAGACGATTGCACATACGTACGAACGAATGGCAAACACTTCGCGCGTGGAATTAGCATCGAATCGATTATTGGTGCCTGACAGAAGAGTAGTTAGTGGAGGTTAAGTGTCAGCCGGCCGTTAAAAATGATACTTTCAGTAGTAGTACGACGAAGAAAGTAAGGTTTCAAGCGACGTGCTGGATTTTTTCATTTCAACACGGAGAAGAAAGATTGACTGAATCGATCGATGAGGAATTTTTCGTCCTCGTGAATTACAAATTCGGTTCTCAACAACTAGAGATTCCGTTTCCTTCAACCGAAACGCCGTTTATTTCGTTCGTCGTCGCATTAATTAAAAATTCGACTTTCTTTTCGGCGAAACGTCTGCTCAAGCGTCTAATCGAGATGTTTTCTCTTACATCCGTCATTGTCTTTTACATGTCACGTCTTCGCCTTATTCATTTCTTATTATAAGCCTCAATCACGCCGGCAAAACGGTGATATCAGTTATATAGCTGATTGCCCCGCCTATTAGTTCCTCACTTTCCTATTTCCTCTTACACGGTAGAAAACATTTTATATTTGTCAAATCGGTCCCTATTAAAGTTTTTGTGTTGAATTTTTAACATACTCGCGTGCTAATTTAACATATGTTTATGTTATCACATAATTTTTTGTTACAACGATATCCAATATGTGTAAGTGTTAAAATAATACATCTTACTCCGTTGTCGATTAACATATTACGAATGTTAATGCTGTGTTAATTTTTTACATAATATTTGCATTACTTTGCAATATATTCATCTTATGTTAAATTAACACAAAATTTGCGTCAACCGTGTTGCGTTAAATTTAACACAAATTTTTTTACTGCGTACCGTTTGCACTTTTTTTCTGCTTTGTTAACTCGTCAAAGTTATTATTATTATTGTCTCGATACTAATTGTTCGTCTATTTCCACGGCCAAGCTGCGAGAAACGATCGGGCCTTCAGGAATGATATCCTCCGCTCTTATCTCTCTTCGATTTACAAGCGGGCCCTGGCCGGATATCTTTTCCTCGTTCTCCCCTCGTTCTCGCCTGGCTTTTCGTTTTCCGCGTGCGGGAACGTGTTTTAAATAGTAGTTTGATTAGAAAGTACGTGGGCGTATTTACGATGATTGCCGGCACGATAATTCCGCCATAGAAAGTTTCCCGCGCGTGTCCGCGCGCTCGCAGCTCCGTTCGGCGCGCGTTAGCATTTGAAAAGGATCCGGACACGATTTATAACTATACGCCGTGGCCGTAGATATATATTACGCGAGCAATAAACGTTCGCCGGAATATCTTCCGCGCGGCGAGGCCGTCGTCGTCGACGTGTTTATACGTTGCCGAGGAGCATATCTCCCTCTCTCTCTCTCTCTCGGATATTTCTACCTTCGACGGGCTCGCGCGGCGAGCAACTCGTCGCGCCAGTTACTCCTCCCGCGGTAATAAACAATTAAAAATAAAGAAATTCCGCGAGCGTAATCGCGCGCGGCGTAACGCGAATCGGTAACTCCGCTCACATCTCGCGGCTGTGGGAAGCCGATACCGCGCGAACAAACGCATCCGTGTGTGTCCCCGGCTATGTATCCTCCGCGAGCGAGCGAGCGATCCCGCGCGCTCGGTAACTGGTTTCGAAAGGCGCGCTCCGTGTCCTTCGGGGACACGAGGAATCGCAGCTCGTCCTTGGCCATGGAACATGGCCGTCGCGCAGTCCGCGTAACACTCGCGATCCTTTTAGGTAATTCTCCGCCGTTACGTTCCACGTAATCGACGTAATACGTTCAATCATCAGCGCGCGACTCTCGCCAGCCGGGAGTACCCGAGATCGCGCCGGCTCGATGCGTCAGAATCCCGAGTGGAGCCCTGGACTTTCTTCCGACCGTTTTCCGTCGCGTCCGAGTCGCGTTAAATCGTCGTATCCACCTTGTCTCGGTCTCAAAGCAACGTCGACACGGCCCGCCGCCATAAAAAATAAAACGGCAATCTGTACAGCCTCAATTGTCTTTTGCGCAGACGTTCGAACTTTCGTTACCTTGTATCAGCACTCTGTGACTGATCACTTCTACCTCGCTCATTTCTCGCTAATGTATTCCAGCTAAACCGTAAAATCATAACAAATGCATCTCCATCCACCTATCACCGGATGCAAAATACCGTCAACGTTGCCAGTTTGTCCGCGATAATTTATCTATATTATTTATTGAATATTGAGTATTGAGTACACACATAAAATTAGCATAAGTTCAAGATTTATTCTCTCATATATAAGCGGGAATATATGAGGTATAAATTGGCGAATTTTAATGATTATTTATGGAATCATTTACTTAGTAGCCTGTTGTTACATAATAGCGCTAATTTGCCAATATGTAACAGCCGACATTTACTATGGCACATTTTTATTTTAAGCGTTTCGAAACGTTTTCAAGGTACATTTCAGCATTTAATTGTGCTTATTTCTTCACAAACTCGAGCGTATTATCACATATATGTACATATTTCAAATTATGCAAAGTCAAACATTAATATGATGTTTGGCTAATGTGACTCCTTAAGAATTCTGATAATACGACATATTTTCCGAGGTCTTCATATGGAAGTAGTCATTCGATAAGTCGATTCCAATTTATATTTCATTGCTGCACTTCTGTCCGCACTGCTGTCCTTCTAACAGATTGCATTTTGTGACAAGTAAGTCAGTATCTGCATGAAAAATTCACGGTTGTACTCATTGTTATTCTTTCTAAGTTTAATTTAAGTGCATATATAATTTTCTAACAAAATACTCGGTCATTTGAAACCCTTTTTCAAATCTATTTTAATTGGGAGTCACATTACCATACTTATTTCTCTTCGACCCATCACACAATGTTGCCACATTTTCATAAACAACGTCCTCTGTAATAAATATTTCATAACTTCACGTCTAGAATCGATTGAATAACACTGGAACGAGTATAATCGCTCAGTTCTCATTTAAAAATATATATTCGTTGACAAAGGTTAAGGTAAATACAAATCGGATGTCATAACACCACCTTTTCCTCTACTAATTTCTTCCGTGTACGAAAAAAAAGCTCTCCCTCTTTTACAAAAAGAAACGAATGCAAAAATATCGCCCCGTATAATTCCGAGAGCCTGTAATTGTAAACGACAAATCGCGTTCACGCGATTACGTGTTCGCCGATCACGACGGGCTTCGGTGGAATTCCGTTTCCCAGGAGAAGACACCGGCTGTGCCGATTGACCGATCCGTCGAGTATATCGAGGACACGCCAACGACGGAATAGCAATCGACTATCGACGTCGTCGGTGTGGATATCTCTTCGGCACCGGGACGAAAGTGAAAGGTGACGTTTTCGTGTCGGTACGTGACTTCGCTGCTTTCGAGCGCTCGCGCTCCGGGCGCTTTTTCTAACAACACTCATTCGTTTCCTATGCTTCACCCTTTGACCCGATGAATCAGTAACGTCCGCGGGACCAGGATTTCCTCCGCGGCTCCTTCCATCTCTCGTTATTACCGGCCACGTAATTACTACATGGAATCACGCGTCGAGCGTGTTCCTGCGTACGAGGCGGCGGCACTCGCGTGTTTCACGGCCCGAACTTCCATCTTTCCTTCGAATGATAATTATAACGCGAGGTAACGATAAGTAATGCGTTATAACGCGCGGTCAATTATGAATATACATGGGCCCGTCTGCAAATGGACACGCGGGAGAACATCCGTCTTTGTGCCGATTGTATCGCGTGGAATCGATGTATGTGTGTGTACGCGTGCCCGATTAAATGTGGCAATTCTCTCTCCTTGATGCAAGCTTGCGTCGCCTCGTTTCCTGGTGACTGGTGCGAGGAGGCTGGACACGTCCTTGACAATGTAACGCGGTGTACGACGATCCGCTTCTCTTTTTCCCGAGGCCGCGCACCGGTCGCATCTCAATTATCGATGTGTTACGCCTGTCCGACATCGGCGTTGTACGACACGATTAGGTAATTGTTAGGTAACGAGAAGCGCGGCCATCGCGGGCGAAAGTTACACGCGGAAACTGACCCGGGGCAATGCGCTTGACCGCATTTCACTAGGTGGAATTCCGCGATTATTATCCTTTCGACGGTACGTCCCGGCCGCGAGAAAAAAAGAAAGCACACGACGGCGAATGATCGGCACGATCGTCGCGACGATCAACGCGAGGTCGACGCCG
Organism: Dinoponera quadriceps; assembly: GCF_001313825.1. Lineage (NCBI taxonomy): Eukaryota > Metazoa > Arthropoda > Insecta > Hymenoptera > Formicidae > Dinoponera > Dinoponera quadriceps. The sequence goes on along the minus strand of NW_014557637.1, from coordinate 656,688 downwards.
CGATCGCTGCGGGCGAGTGAAATTTTTTTCATTCGTCGCAATTAACGTTTGTCGGCTGTCAGAGTTGATTAGGAAACTCCGCCCATTTTGAACTTTTTGCGTGTAATTGCGTTAAACAGATTTGACTTTTCTTTATATTGACGTGAAGAGGAAAATGATCACTGGCGCATATCGAGCAGAAAACAAACCAAGGTATGGCGGAAAGATGGACATTTAGTGAAAATGTAGATATTTTTCAGCATTGGTACGCGCGCGTAACATATTTCCCTCGATATTTACGAAACAGAGTTAGTGTTCGTAGCTCTGTGTAACTTTTTCGAAAAATAAATAATACGGCATCCCAACGAAAAATGTTAATTAATTAATCTGAGTCTAATAATTTCGCTTTCCGCACTTCTAATTACGTGCTCGCTTTGCAAAATTCGTGGGAAAGTTCATGCGGAATCGGGATAAGCGAAGAATGAAAAACGAACCATTCCGGCTCGAAGTTATGTGATCGCTGCCCCGAGAAAAAAGAAAAAAACAAACCAGAACTTAGTTATACCAGACTCATTCGACTTTTTCAATTCTACTATTCTTGTTGCATCAACAACGGTTACATGCCGAAGAGAAATGTTTCCGGGAAAAATTTATTATTAGCCGGAAAGCAGCTAATAGAAAGATAGAAAACAAACCAGAATCCAGCCAGGCTGTAAACTGTACAATAACTGGATAGAAAATTATGTTTACACTGGCGAAAAATTAGCTAGAAAGCAGCCGAGCCTATCAGATCAATAAACGCCAGTGGAATAGAAGAAATTGAAGAAAACTGGCCTCGACGGGAGCGATCGATGCGTGACACCGTGACACGTGTGTGACGCTGGCGAACGTGTTAATTAAAGAGATACCTACGGCGGCGTCGATTCGCGTTCCTCGGACGGAGATCGAGTATCGTTCGTTTGGCTTATGAAACTCGAACGATTTATCGGGTGAAACGTGATGGCGAGATTAATCAGGAGCGATCGCCGCGCGGCGAGACGCGGAAGGAGGAAGGAAGAAAAAAAAGANGGGGGGGGGGGGGGGGGGGCACCCTTCGGCGACGGCCGTGGAGCTCGCGAGAGAGTTTCGCCTCCGCGCATACCGTACGCCCGCGATGAAATTAGAGGGGAACATTGGTTCCGCGTTAACGATGCAGTCAGCCGCGCGCGCATTGCGCGGCCACGCTCGCCGGACCAATTAAATTATACGGATCGATCGACGGGAGAAAGTCCGCGCGAGAGAGGACGGCAGGAGCGCGCGCGCGCGAGGAAATTCGCCGCGCGGTACGAACGTCTGCGAAGCGGCGGCTCGTCATTCGCGCGCACCTCCGCTAGCGTGCTAGCTCGCGCTTTATTACGTGGGATATGCATACACACACACACATATACATATACACTTGACGCACACGCTTTTGACGTAGTGTCGACACGTGCGCTCAGGAAGCCGCGACTGTAATTTTACAGATCATTTCCCGCGAACACGCAATTCTCCTGAAAATTACAAGGCTACGGAGAGGGCAGAGCCGCGTACACATCGGACCCTTTTCTCGCGCACGTGCGCGCCCACACACTCGCACGCGCGCGCGAACACACACACACATACCCCGCTTCGTGCGGCTTCCGGTACCGAGCGACTCCTGCGAACGTCGCGAGAGATGCACGCGGAAGGAAACGGCGGCTGGTGAGGGTTGCCTCGCGATTACCGTTATTAATGGAGACGTTGAGCCATTGAAGGAAGATGTGACATAAGTGTCGCATAGTGCACCGGTGTAGTGGCGCTTTTACCTCGAGCAACGCCGCTTGAGGGTACCGTAATCGCGCCTAATCAGGTGTTCGCTCCAATCAGCGATCACCTTACTTGGGCCCGCGCTAATAGTCGTCACTCGAGGCTTGTCTCACGTGAGCTGCTCACACTTCAGTTTCGGAATGAAATTTGAGGTCTTTTCCGGCCGACTCTTACCAGACTCGGAGAAAAATATAGCAGCGTACGCGATAACTATATGAGTTTTATATGTGGAATTAATATGTATACATAATTTAATCGATTGTTTTATAAGTATTGAATTTATATATAAGCCTGAATGGTTATAACTGTAGTTTTCTTTTTTCCTAAGTTAACTAAATATGAACCGGATAATTACAGTTATCGAGAACTACAGTTTATGCTACGTTATACCATTGAGATTTATTTGAAATAATTATAAAATAGTTTATTAAATTATATGCATTGATTCTACATACAGAACTCGCGTGGTTGCCATCTTTGTAGTCACGACGATTATATATTTTTCTTTGAGTGTTGCGTGCGTGCAGATCGTGCACGATTCGCAAGCGAAGGATCTTAGATTTAATTCTAAACTCGGATTCACGTATTTCTCACGTGAGACAAGTCTTGAGGTACGACTATCGATAGGCTCCTTATACGCCTCCACATCTCGATACGTGGAATGAAGAAAACGGGACAATTTTCCGTTCATTCAGCTGTCGTTCGATGGGAAGAAAGGTGCCGGCATCCCGGAATTGATTTCCGAGGATTGATCCGCGAATTAGACGAACGGTGAAGCCCGTTCGATTCAGGGCGGTGGATCTCTGGCATTTATCGCGACTTCGCAGCCCGGAAGCCAGCTGAGCGATCGCTTGATTCCCCCGAGGGGAAAGTGGCTCGAGCAACTTTCACTTGCTGGCAAGCCAGACCACCGCTTCGCTTCGCGGTGCCATGACAAGGGCCCTGAGCATTGTATCGCGGTGTATGCGAACAAAAAGGGGGCCTGTCCGCGTGTGCCGTTCGATATTTTCGCGCGATCGAGTCCGACACGCCGGCGAATTTCGATCACCGAGCTTGGAAAATCATGTCTCATCTCATCGTCGAACATCCTCGTCGTCTTACGCCTTTAATTCACACTCGCAGCGACTAATCGCACGAGGAAGAAAAACCGAGCGAATTGACGCGACCGATGAACGCGCTTCAGTTTGCGGAAAACAAAATGTCCGCTTCAATGGATCGGACTCGGATCTCAAGAGCCGGAAATGCCGCTTTCTTCGAAACCAAGACATTTTTGGTCCGTTCATTGCCGCGCTGATTCGATCGAACTTTTTCCCCCGGGCAGAAAAATCTCCGGTCACTCGCGAGAGGTTCGCAAAGAGTCCCGGCGAGGCTCGCCGATGAACACGGCCGCACGCGAATTCGCGCGGAACCGTTTCCACCTTGCTCGAGCCGGGCGCGCAGTTATCGCGATCTCGTAAAAATTTCCGCCTTCGTAAAAGCGCGCTTCCCGCGCGTTCTGCGCTTCGTAGTTGCGAATTCGCGCCGACTCCGGACGTCTGACACACCTTCGTCGACCTCCGATCAACGACGAGATGGATTCTCGACCGGCCGCCGAAATCGCGTGACGCGGAATCGATTAAGCCGCGCTCGCTTGTCCCGCCGCATTAGAAAGTAGTTATAGATATTCAGCTCGACAGGATAATTATTTGGCAAATCCATCGAGATCCGTTTACACACGCCGGTCCGTGTGCCCGCGCGCTCGCGCCCAGAGAAATCAGATTGTGCCAGGATGAAAGAGAAATCTGCGCTCGTAGCGGAACAGGAGGGCACGGTTTATTAAAGAACGAGGAAGAGAGAGAGAGAGAAAGATAGAGAGATAGGGAAAGAGAGAGGGACGGAGACAGAGACGTTGAAAGGAACAGACACGCGGCAGGAGAGGAGAAACAGAGATAGAGAGAAAGAGAGAGGGGGGGG